>NC_133341.1:2990400-3000400 GCF_030506205.2 Paramisgurnus dabryanus | reverse complement strand
CCATACGCAAACGCCGCCCCTGAAAGCACAACGCGGCTGCTTGACAAATCTAACCGCATACATACTGCAATAAACAGGTGCTTTTACATCAAAGGCCAACAGGATATGCCATTGGGGGTCGCTCACTGATCCCTGTATGTTTGTAAATCCTAGACATGGTTGGATCTGCCGAACGGGTTGAGCACTTTTATATTTTTTATATACTGTGTTAAGCAGAGAGGCTGCACAGTTCGACCAGCGGGAATCGGCACCGCGGTCAAGCCAGCCGCTGTTCGAAAATACATGGTCAAGCCAGCCGCATTTCAAATTAAGCGTGTGCGCCTATTACTATACATACGGTAATTTCAAGAAAAGCAGAAAGAACGCGCTTTTCAGAGCGCTTGGTTTCCTTTCGCTCACTTCTCTCTCTCTCTCTCTCTCTCTCTCTCTCTCTCTCTCTCTCTCTCTCTCTCTCTCTCTCTCTCTCTCTCTCTGGGAGTGAGTGGTCGGAGTCGGTTGGCGTGAGCGAGAGTTCCTCTCTGTTCGGTTTTTTTCACTTTATCTTTTTTTTTTCTTTATTTTTTTTCCCTCTGTTAGGTTATAGTTTATAGGCTTAGTGTAGAGACTGGTACTGACTTCGGTCAGCGGGTGGAATAATGGGGACGGAGGCGAGAGATTTCTCGCGTCTAACACCTAGGCATGGTTGTAAATGTATGCCTGATGCCGCGGTGTCGGTGGAAGATTGTTTGTTAGCTGTGAGTGCGGTGGTCGGTGGCGCCAATATTAGATCTGCCTCACGAATGAATAAGGCTATTGTTTTCTTTCTAAATGAGAGTGGAATGGTGGATGACCTAATTGAAAATGGATTAATAATTAAAGATCAGTTTGTGCCCGTATTGCCTTTGTCAAGCCCATCTAAGAAAGTTGTTCTTTCAAACGTACCTCCGTTTTTTTCAAATGATAAACTAGAACAATTACTCCAGAGGTATGGCAAAATAGTAAGTCCAATCAAAATGATCCCGCTTGGATGTAAAAACCCAGAAATCAAGCATGTAATGTCTTTTCGGCGTCAGGTTTTTATGATCCTGAATTCTCAAAGTGATCCCTTAGACCTGTCAGTAAAATTAAGTATTGATGCCAAGGATTACACAATATTTATTAGTTCCGAATCCATGAGGTGTTTTGTTTGTGGTGATTATGGACACGTTAGGCAAACTTGCCCGAATCGGGACAGGCCGGCGGGCCCTGAGGCGGCTCCAGCTGTAGATGCGGGGAGCAGCGAGGGTGCGAGAGGCGCGGCCGCGGATGTCGCTTCGGCCGCTGTGGAGTCACAACCCCAGCCGCCCGGAGTGATTTCTGCACCGGTTGACTTGCCCGAGGTGAGACCGGTGCTGGTTACCTCTAATGACGGCCCGATGGAGCCCGATGAGGAGGCGGCCGGGCCGAGTCATTTGCCCGTTGTCCCGCAGGCAGATACGGGGCCGGGACAGGTGCACTCGCAGGCTGTGTCTGAAACTGATTCGCTATCGCAGCTTGATAAATCTGCCGATGACTCGTTTATTCAGAGTCAGGATGATTTGTCATCTCAAGAGCCTGTACTGGATTTGAAGGTGCAGGCGGAAGATTCCGAAAATGAGTATTATGAGGATATTGACGTTCCTGAAAATGACGCGATGGACTCAGAGCCTACCTCTGGCGGTAAGACGAGACTCTATTCTGTTCAGGAAATTAACAACTTTCTTGATATTACAAAGGGAGTTCGCAAACCCAAAATTGAGACATACTTTCCAGATTTAAAATTGTTTTTGCTGTCTTGCACTTTGGCTATGAGAAAAGCTACCTTTGATGAGCTTGACAAACCCAAACGTTACCGTCTTAAGAAGCTTCTTAGTAATGTTAGAAGTATTTTGAGTGTACATGGTAAAAAATGAATATGGCTTGCAAGTGCACTTTTAAAGTGTTTCATTTTTGAGTGTTTTTTCTTTAACTTTTTTTATGGCACCTTTGAGATTGAGTTCTTTGAACATTAATGGGTGTCGTGATGCAGTCTTTTTGACTAGTCTTTTTGATTATATCACTTTAAAAAATGCAAGTGTGTTTTTTTTGCAAGAAACGCACACAGATATTAACAATCAGACGCAGTGGCTGAGTGAATGGAAGGGTCAGGCTGTTTTGAGTCATGGCACCAGTCTGAGTGCAGGGGTCGCTGTTCTGCTGGCACCCGAATATAAAGAGCAACCTGTTACTATTTTTGAAGTAATTCCTGGTCGATTATTAAGAGTGGATGTTTCTGTCCAGAGCATTATGTTTTCCTTTTTTAATGTTTATGCTCCCAATGTTGGGTCAGAACGTGTTTCTTTTTTTGAAAAGCTAAAGGCTGCTTTAAGTGATGTCGCTAATGATAGAACGGTTGTTCTGGCCGGGGATTTTAACTGTACTTTAGAGCACACATTAGACAGAAATCATGGAGAACCTCATAGCCAATCAGCTGATGTTCTTCGATCTCTGATTATTTATCATGACATGGTTGATGTCTGGAGAGAGGCTTTTCCTCAGGTCAGACAATACACCTGGTTAAAAATAAATTCAAATATGGTGTCTGGAGCTAGGCTGGACAGGATTTATGTACAGAGAAGCACAAGGGGAAAATTTTATAACAGTTGTATTTTTCCTACTGCTTTGTCAGATCACCATTTAATTTCTATTGATATCACCACTACAGAGAGCACTTCTAAGTATTCCTATTGGAAATTTAACAACAGATTATTGCAAGATCTTAATTTTGTGCACTCTTTTACTCACTTCTGGGAGATCTGGAGGGAGAGAAAACCACAGTATAAGTCCCTGAGCCAATGGTGGGACATTGGTAAAGTCCAAATAAAGCTGTTTTGTCAGAACTATTCTGCTTACAACAAACATATTTTGGATTATAAAATGGCACAACTTGAACAGGAAATTCTACATCTTGACATTGAGGCAGACACTGTGGATACTGCTGAGGCTCTAGAACGAAATAAGCTCCTTTTGCAGAATCTGCTGGAGGAAAGAGCGCAAGGAATACTTATTCGTGCAAGATTTCTGACTTTCAATAATATGGATGCTCCAACATCCTTTTTTTTCAACCTGGAAAGGAAAACTGTGGATAAGAAGTTTTTAAGCTGTTTGAAACTCCAGGAGGGAGGGAGAGTCACTGAGGCTCATGACATTATCTCGCATGCACTGTCTTTTTACGAGGATCTTTACAAAGCTGAACCTTGTGATGGGGAAATGGCTGACCTCCTTTTGCAGGACTTACCCCACCTTTCAAAGGAAGAGAAGTCAAAGCTCGATAGACTGCTGGTTTTAGATGAGCTGTCTTTGGCTGTTCAAGAATTGTCTGCCGGTAAAGCTCCAGGGTTGGATGGGCTAAATGCTGAATTTTATAAGCAATTTTGGCCAGTTATTGGGAAAGACTTGTTTTTGGTTTTTAAGGAGAGCATTAAGAGAGGTACCTTACCAGTGAGTCTACGGAGGGCTGTGATTACCCTACTACCTAAAAAGGGTGATCTTGAAGACATCAGATGCTGGCGCCCGGTTTCGTTACTTGGCGTGGACTACAAAATACTGTCTAAGGCTCTAACCAATAGGATGAAACTTTACATTTCTTCAGTGATCCATATGGATCAGTCATACTGTATTCCAGAAAGGACTATTTTTGATAATCTTTTTCTTATACGGGACTTAATTTCCTTTGCCAGGGTGCATAACCTTGACACTGGGTTTGTCTCCTTGGACCAGGAAAAAGCCTTTGATCGTGTTGATCATGATTTTCTTTTTAAATGTCTAGAGGCTTTTGGTTTTGGCTCTTCTTTTATATCGTATGTCAAACTGCTGTATACGGATATATTTAGTATGTTGAAAATTAATGGTTCCCTGACAAGACCTTTTAAGATAGGCAGAGGTATACGTCAAGGCTGTGGTCTGTCAGGAATTTTGTATGCTGTGGCAATCGAACCATTACTGGTATCGCTGAGGAAAAAGCTTTGCGGTATATCAACAGTGTGTCCATTCACTACAGACTTGGTAACGGTCAGACTTACTGCTTATGCTGATGATGTCACTGTTATTATTAGATCTGCTGAGGATGTCAAAAATTTAAACAAATCCCTTGAGGTCTATCAGAAAGCCTCATGTTCGCGAATTAACTGGCAAAAAAGCTCATCCTTTTTGCTTGGTGAATGGGGAGACGGAGGTCCTCCAGAACTTCCCCAGCACTGCTCCTGGAGTTTGGAGGGGTTTAAAGTGCTGGGAGTTTTCCTTGGGACACATGAATACATGCAGAGGAACTGGGATGGCTTTTTCGAGAAAGTTTCTGGACGATTACAGAGGTGGAAGTGGATTTTGACCCAGTTGTCATACAGGGGAAGAGTTCTTATTGTTAACAATTTAGCAGCTTCCATGATGTGGCATCGTCTAAATGTACTGGACCCACCCAAAGAGCTCTTACAGCGTTTGCAGAAGGTTTTTGTTAATTTTTTTTGGGATGGCTATCACTGGCTTCCCCCAGCGGTTCTTTATTTGCCAGTTAATGAAGGGGGCCAGGGTTTAATTGACTTAGCAGCAAAGGTAAAAGCAATGAGGCTAAGGACTGCCCAAAACCTACTCTATCCTGTAGGGTTTAAACCTTGGGTGTCATTTGGTCTGGCACTCCTTAGAACGTCTCGGTTACGGATGTAACCCTCGTTCCCTGAAGGAGGGAACGGAGACGTCACGTCGTGACCGACGAATTGGGAACTCGCTTAGAGAGACCAATCTGCTTCGAATACTACTAAAACGCCAATGAACTTGGCATTGAGATATTTGCATAATGCTGGCGCCGCCCCGCCAGGTGCGTATATAAGCAGCAGGTGCAAATAAGGAAATTAGCTTCTTTTTCGCTGAGAAAGCCGGAAAGTGTGACCGGCCGTAACAGCAGGTGGCAGCACCTGTGGCGACGGGACGTGACGTCTCCGTTCCCTCCTTCAGGGAACGAGGGTTACATCCGTAACCGAGACGTTCCCTTTCAGTCGGTCACTACGACGTCACGTCGTGACCGACGAATTGGGAATCCCTATCAAAACGCCACTAGGGGCTGACCTCTTCCAGTGACTGCGTAAAAGCCCTCCGGTTCCACTTAAGGAGGAGGAGGTAGGTTTTAAGGCAGAAGGCCGGGCACTAGATGTTCCTTTAACCCCACAGAAGTGCCAGCGACTGGGAAGCGCCCTACCTGAGCGGGATAGGAACGCTGCGGAAGCCACCACCCGTCTTAAGGGTTAATGGTGGGCGAAAGTCAACCGTAGTTGAGAAATAAAGACAGCCGTGGCTGTGTAAGCAAAGCAGTGCTCTGCTAAGGGAAACGTGGGCTGGTAGGATTAACCCCACGGAAAAATACTCACAAAGGAACCCGGTGGGACACAATGTGGAGCCCGAGCCAGACACGTAGGTTCGCGAGGATACAGCTAGTGAAAGGCTGACAGCCAATGCTCCGCAACAAAGGCTGCCAGGGCAGCGGAGGAAGAACAATTCAAACCATTACGCATTTTTGTTCTGAAGGCCTTCCATACTGACACAGTTATGAAGCATCAGTTGGAGGCTGCAAGCCGACCTGTGAGACTGTTCTCCGTGCTCCCCCTGGTGAGGAAAGAACACGAGAGGATACAGGCTCAATACGAACACTGTAAAATCTAATGAACGTATTAGGTGTCGCCCAACCAGCAGCTCTACAGATGTCTGTTAGCGAGGAACCACGAGCTAGAGCCCAAGATGAGGCAACGCTCCGTGTGGAGTGCGCTCTCAAATTAAAGGGGCAAGGAATACCCTGAAGATTATAAGCCAGGGCGATAGTATCAACTATCCAATGAGACATCCTCTGCTTAGTGACAGCTTTCCCTTTCTGCTGGCCACCATAACAAACAAAGAGCTGGTCTGAGGTCCTGAGGCTTTGCGTGCGATCCACGTAGAGTCGCAGTGCGCGTACGGGGCACAACAAAGCCATGGTTGGGTCTGCGTCCTCCGGAGGCAGCGCTTGCAAGCTCACCACTTGATCTCTGAAAGGAGTAGTGGGAACTTTGGGCACGTAGCCTGGTCTGGGCCTCAATGTTACGCTTGAGGCAGCAGGACCAAACTGAAGGCACGAGTCGTCAACAGAGAATGCATGTAAATCCCCTACTCTCTTCACTGAGGCCAATGCTAGCAGGGTCAGAGCTTTCATTGACAAAAGCTTCAGACTCACAGACTGCAAAGGCTCGAACGGGGGGGCCTGAAGGGCTTTCAGCACCATGGACAGGTCCCAGGGAGGAATAGAAGGAGGGCGCGAGGGGTTTAGCCTGCGAGCGCCTCTTAGAAATCTAACAACCAAATCATGCTGGCCAACTGTTCTGCCGTTAATAAGTGAGTGATGAGCAGAAATAGCAGCGATATCAACTTTAATGGAGGAGGGTGACAGCCTACCGTCTAACCTATGTTGAAGATATAAAAGCACGATGTTAATAGGGCATTCTCTGGGGTCCTCGCGTTGCGAAGAGCACCAGGTGACGAAAAGGTTCCATTTAAACGCGTAAGCCCGTCTCGTAGACGGAGCTCGTGCCGCGTTGATTGTGTTAGATACCGCTTGCGGTAAATCACCTAAACCTTGCGCGCGCTCAACGACCACACATGGAGATCCCACAGGTCGGGGCGCGGGTGCCATAATGTGCCCCCTCCTTGAGAAAGAAGGTCCTTCCTCAGGGGAATCCGCCAGGGAGGGGCTGTCGCGAGGAGCATTAACTCTGGAAACCAATTCTTGCTCGTCCAATATGGGGCGATCAGTAAAAGGCTCTCCTCGTCCTGCCTGACTTTGCACAGTGTCTGTGCGATTAAGCTCACTGGGGGGAATGCGTATTTGCGCATCCCCCGAGGCCAGCTGTGTGCCAAAGCGTCCACGCCGAGGCTGCCCTCGGTTAGTGAATAAAATAGGCGACAGTGGGTGTCGTCCGGCGACGCAAACAGATCTATCTGCGCACGACCGAACTTCTTCCAAATTAGCTGGACCGTCTGGGGGTGGAGTCGCCATTCGCCGGGGCGCGCAGCTCGAGAAAGCGCGTCCGCTGCTGTATTGAGCGAGCCCGGAATGTGAATGGCACGAAGGGACCTCAGATGCTTCTGACTCCAAAGGAGGAGATGACGAGCGAGATGCGACAGGTGACGGGAGCGCAAACCGCCTTGACGGTTGATATACGCAACGGTCGCAGTGTTGTCGGTGCGTACTAGTACATCCTTCCCTCGCAGCTCCGTAGCGAAGCGTACAAGTCCCAGATATACTGCCCACAACTCTCGGCAATTGATATGCCAGTGCAACTGGGGTGCTGTCCACACCCCTGAAGCTGTAAGCTCGTCGTACGTGGCACCCCAGCCCGTGTCGGACGCATCTGTGTGTACAACAGCATGCCGAGCGATCTGTCTCATGGACACACCGGACCTGAGAAACGCGGGGTCCGACCACGGGGGGAATGTTAGGCGACACGCAGGTGTAATGGTTACACGATGGATGCCGGCGCGCCACGCTCTCCTCGGGACTCGATCGTGAAGCCAACGCTGAAGCGGTCTCATATGGAGCAGCCCGAGCGGTGTCACGGCCGCTGCTGCTGCCATATGCCCCAGGAGCTTTTGAAATTGTTTCAGCGGGACCACATTCTTCCCTCGGAATGAACCGAGGCAAGTCAGAATTGACTGGACGCGCTCTTCTGTCAAACGCGCCGATAAATCGATCGAGTCCAGTTCCATCCCGAGAAAAGAGATCCTCTGCGTGGGGCAGAGTTTGCTCTTTTCCCAGTTGACCCGAAGACCCAAACGGGCGAGATGCCGAAGCGTTAAATCTCTGTGTTCGCAAAGCGTCCGTCGAGAATGCGCTATTATAAGCCAATCGTCGAGGTAAGCCAATATGCGAACGCCGCTCTCTCTGAGGGGTTTTAACGCCGCCTCCACTACTTTCGTGAACACACGGGGAGAGAGGGATAGCCCGAACGGTAAAACTTTGTACTGGTATGCCCGTCCCTCGAATGCAAACCGGAGAAACGGTCTGTGACGAGGGAGAATGGACACATGAAAGTACGCGTCTTTCAGGTCTATAGCCGCAAACCAATCTTGGGGGCGAATTGAATTGAATATTTGCTTCGGTGTTATCATCCTGAAAGACCTCCTCTGCAGAGATTTGTTCAGAACGCGCAAATCCAAGATCGGTCGTAACCCCCCGCCCTTTTTGGGTACTATAAAATACGGGCTGTAGAAGCCCGATCTCATCTCGGTTGGAGGGACCGGCTCGATCGCGTCCTTCGCCAGCAGGACTTCGACCTCTGCACGCAGTACATGTGCATCGGACGCTTTCACCGTGGTGAAACGAATGCCCGAGAATTTGGGTGTGTGCCGGTTGAATTGTATTTCGTAACCGAGGCGGACAGTGCGTAAAACCCAACGAGACGGGCTGGGAAGCTGAAGCCAAGCCCCCAGGGACCGTACGAGGGGAATTAACGGCACTACCGGGGTACCCGCGGGGGGGCGGCGGAGCGGGACAGGTGGTACTGCCGGTACGTCTGCTGGGACAGCATAAGTATCTACAGTATGTGTGTGTGTGACACTGACCTGAGCCCGCTGAGGGTGACGGTCGTCTGGTCTCCTCAGCGGAGAGCACAGACTCCGAAGAGGGTGCTGGTGGTCCCGTCTCCTCAGCGGAGAGCTGGAACTCCTCAGAACACCCACTGGCGATAGAGGAGAGGGAGGAAGAGCATGTGAATGCCCGCTCACATCTCTCTCGATCCTCTGAAGACCTGGAGAAGGAATAGGAATGCACTCTTTTTGTGGTTTTGTGGGTGCCGGCTGAGAAGCCGGCGGAACAGAAACAAAACGAAACCAAGGATTCTCCATCCGGCCCTCTACCGGTGGAGGGAGCGGTGCCGTCACCGTCTCCCGAAGAGTGATCCCATCCGATTCCAGGTCGCCCGTCTCAGGGCCGCTTCGATTTCCGTTTACCACGGGAAGCGGGTGGGGCGGGCGGGGCGGGCTGCCGACGGCTGTTCCCCCTCCGTGGCCTGGAAGATGTTCTAGTGGGGGGGGTGGAGGCAGCCGCCGCAGGGCGCCCTCGGCGAGGAGCAGACGGGCCCGCCGGCGCTGGAGGGCGAGATGCAGGTCGCTTGCGCCGGGGCATGATCTGGGCGATCGCCTCTGTCTGCTTCTGGGCGGCGGAGAACTGCTGGGCAAAAGACTCCACCGACTCACCGAAGAGGCCAGCCTGCGACACTGGAGCGTCCAAGAACTTATTCTTCTCCGCATCCGACATGTCAGCCAGACATAGCCATAAGTGGCGTTCCTGGACCACCATCGTGGACATGGCACGACCAATCGCCTGCGCTGTCACCTTCGTAGCGCGAAGAGCCAGGTCAGTGGCAGCCCGGAGCTCCGAAAGGACAGGCGAGTCGTGTCCTCCCTCGTGCAGATCCCTCAAGGCTTTGGCTTGGTGAACCTGCAGCAACGCCATTGCGTGCAGGGCTGAGGCCGCCTCTCCACATGCCTGGTGGGCAGCGCCCGTTAAACCGGAGGACTGTCTGCAGGCACGAGAGGGGAGGGTTGGGCGGTCCTTCCAAGAGGGAGCGTGTGCCGGACACAGCTGCATCGCGACAGCACGCTCCACGGGAGGGATCCCCGTATAACCCTTAGCGGCTCCGCTGGTGAGGGAGGTGAGGGGGGAGGGCTGAAACGGCCGTAATCTCATGGAAAACGGCGACTTCCAGGTTCTAGTCAGCTCCTCGTGCACCTCGGGGAAGAAAGGCACCGGTGGAGAGGGTTGTGAAACCCGGGCAGCTCCAAAGAACCAATCATCCAGGCGGGACGGTTCGGGCTGAGGGGGGGAACCCACTCTAACCCTACAGTCTCCGCCGCTCGAGCGAGCACGGCCACCATCTCTGGATCGAACTCCGGCGTCCCAACCCGACCAGAGGGAGGAAGGGCGTCGGGGTCCACGTCAGGGGGAGGA